>NC_031966.2:3186504-3191004 GCF_001858045.2 Oreochromis niloticus
CAGGAAGGAGATGAAAGTGGGAATGACCCAGCAGCCGCCGATCATTAAAGCCACTCGCATGGGCGTCATTTTGTTCCGGTAGACCAGAGGCTGGCAGCAGATAGCGTAGTATCTGCAGGGAGATGACAGAGAGAGAGCGTAAGTATGATTACAGGAAGCAGATTCACACACACTCATTAAAAATTGCCACAAACACAGAGTTTCACCCCCAACCTGACAAAGAGCAGAAGAAGAAGAAAAGGAAGCGAACTGTGAAATTGTTCAATACTAATGCTGCAGGTAGAGCACGTGAAAGTTAAAGGAATCGGCGAGTCCGAGCATCTCTTATTTTAATTTCTGTTGCCTGGAATAAATGAGCAAATCCATGAAAAGAGCCAAAAACACAAAGAGTGACTGTGAATAAACTGGCTTCTGTCCCCCCGACCTGCTGGCTCTCTTTTCCAGTTTCAGAGAGCAAGACAAGAGGACATTTCTACCATCCTGCGTTTACAAAAACATGCTAACCGCCAATAAAAGCCACCAATTAGCACTGACTTCAGGAATGAAACGGTTCCCATTACTTTCCCGTAATGTCTCTTTCCACTCTGTCTTTCTTTGAGCCTGTCTCTCATCATCATCCATCATCATCATCATCTCTGTACCTCCTCTCTCATCCCGCCCTCATGTCTCGCCTTTCTGCTTTCGTCCTCCATCTGTTCTGCTTCGATCCCACCCTTCGATCACAGTTTTATTGCCCCATTCTGCATCCCGAAGGCTCTGCTGAAGACCAGAGGAGCCATGCTGACACCATCACCGACCATCTGAGGCCTTTTCTTCACACTGTTCAGCCACTTGTCTCCCAGAGGCACAAACCTGGATCCTCTGCTGCATCTGCCAGTAACCCAACACTGCACACAGAAGGCTGGGCCTGTCGTGGGGTATTCCTTTAAATATGATTTAAAATCAATAATAATGCTGATTCTGGTCTAACTCTAACCCTGCCCTATTAAACACAAACTCCTCCCTCTGACGTTCAATCAAACTTCTGCCTCTTCACACACTTGAGGGAAGCTCCACGTCTCATTCTAAGCAACAGACTGGGAGAGACATGAAACCAAAGGAAGGAGAGGAAGTTATTAAAAAAGGAAGGAAAGATAAAAACAAAGGAGGAAGAGGAAAAGAGAAATGAGAAGGATGAGGATAAAGAGGCTGATTAATCCTTTTATCAAAGCTCCGATGACAGATGTGGCGTTCCTGATGGGAACAAAGCCTCCATATCTGCACTTTTATCTGGTCACTGAGCTCAAGCCTGTTCCACCGTGACAGGAAACAGATAAAGTCAACCAACCAAAACGGACCTCCTGACCTCTTGCACACAAAGTGCTTCTGTGAGTCGCCGTGTGTTTGTTTCAGGTGTAAAACTTCTTCCTGTGCTGAAGCTGGAGAGTCTGCAGACTTGTGTGGATGGTTAGAAGGTGAAGACCCAGACACAGGAACCCGAAAACACACAGAGAATGTAAGCAGACACCCTCACGCACTGAGGAGTAATGAGGATTAACCACAGCTGGGAGGAAACAAGACAGAGGCGTACTCAGTTATCAGAAATGCAAGTGAAACAGGAAGTGAACAATAAGAACTGAAGAGGGAAATGCAGACCACCAACAAACAGGAGAATGCTATAAAAGTCCAAAAATATAACTAGAAGTCAAAATACGAGGAATACAGAACAAAAGACTCCCACGAGTTCTTCTACTTGATTTAAGCTGTTGCATTAAAGGTGGTGTTTGATATTCAGGTGATAAAACAGCAGTTTAACCAATCAGTATACACTGCAATAGTTTTTGTACATGCTCACAAGTTTTACAGGGTAAAGTAAAATGTCAATCTTATTGTAACAGACACATGGCAGACCCGACCACATATTGCACACGTTGACTTTTCAACACTTTCTTTTATTTCCGGTTGTCGTAACGTACATGCGGCTGCAGCTTTTCAGTTGCTAGCCGAACACACCAACAACAACGACACCCCCAGAACCCAGTTCATTCTGCTTTTAAGCCGGTGAGCGTGATTGCTGATGCTGCTCAGGTGTGTCCGCCTCCCCCGCAGCTGCGCCACAGACCATGCCCCGGCTCACTTATATATTTCAGCTCTGTAATGTTCTTGATATTTAATTTGAAATATATGTATATATATTAGAGCTCTTTGTTATACTTTGTAATATAATGTATTATTTAATTAGTTCAGCCTGTTACTGTTTTTATTGTCTTTCCTCAGGGACTATTAGAGTGTGCTTAATCTCTGTGTGTGCGTGTGTGTGTGTGTGTGTGTGTGTGTGTGTGTGTGTGTTTACATAGCTACATCCAGCTTGTTGTGTGTGACTTTCCTGGTTTTTCTGTTTTTTGATGTTCTGAAGTTTGGTTTCTCATCTGGCTCTGCTCTGAGTATTCCTGTCTAATCCCATCTCTGTATTTGGTTTCTCGTCCCTCTGTGTCAGGTTGAGATCATTTCTTAGTGTTTAGAGTTTCTCTTATCTGGGTTCTGTTCTCAGTTGTTTTCGTTATCATGTTTCCCTGTGTTCTCTGTGCATTATCTAGTAATCGCCTGCTTGTGATTCCATGTTTTGTTACTTCGTGTTGTCCGTTGGTAGTCGTTTGTCTCCTGTGCTTGTGTATAGTTTAAGCCTCGTGTCTCGTCATTCCCTTCCATGTTTCTTTGTGTCCCCGTCTCATCTACTTTTTCCTTTTGTCTCCCCCCGGTCTAGTCGTCTTGTTCTCCTCTTTCTTGAGTTCCCCTTGTTCCCTGTACAGTCTCTCTGTCCCAGTCACTCATGTCTCCATGCCTGTTCACCTCTGTTTCTGTGCCAAGCTGTGTCTTAGTCCCAGTGTTTATATTAGTTACTTCCTGTTTTGTTTTGATAGTCCCTCACCTCATGTGCATTATGTTCAGTTTTGCTTCCTCTGTCTTGTTGTCCCTGGTTTGTTCCTGCCTTGTTTCCTGTCTTGCTGTGCATTTACTGTGTCTGTCTCCCCCCTGGTCTTTGTCACTCCATCCCTCGTACCTTTCTAGCTGAGCTCCCAGCTCTGAGGTCTCACTGGAAGTGTTTTCACTTGTTTAGTGTTTAGAGGGCAAATTTGGGTCCGCTCAGATAGTTCGACCCCTTTGAGTTCAGCACTCTGTGTTTAACAACAAAGTTCACCCTCAGCACTCGTCAGGCTTGTTTCAAGCAGCAAACACACAGAAAACTTTTCTCTATGATGGTGGAATCAAGGCTTTCATTGATCAGGTCAGCAAACGTGTACGATTTCTACTTGACTCCACGGCGTGTGGTGACACAATCTTGTGCTCTCACATTTCGTCCTCGTCAGGTAACACACAGGGTTGTTCTGCTTATATCGGACAGCTGTTCCAGCTGTGACAGAGACAAGAACACGCTGTATGCAGATGTTTGCACACAGCATAAACTTTTATATTTAAAATATTCATGTACTGTCACTGAGTGTTTCTGTGGTGTGCACAGTGCGGTGTTAGTCACAGACTTCACCGTCACTCAGTTTTGGCTGGAGTTCAGGTTTGTGCTAAGCTGCTGCGTGTCGATGCTGTATTGCTCCAAAGTGATAAAAAAGCAAATACTGCAGTTTCTAGAAATAATCAGCGCCCTGCCTGACTGTGGTCTGTCCGCTGAACTCCAAACTTTGTATTTCTGTGACCTTTGTGTGTCCTCATAAGTCTGACTGAGGCTGCTCTGCTGCTGTATCAGAGCTGTATTCTGTGGACATTTTATTTCTGCCTCCTCTGCTGTGATCCTCCCTCATTACCTACTTGCGGCGACTGGCATTTCATAGCCATCGGTAATTTGGAGTGAGAGTGTGGTCTGTATGTGCAGTGGCATTAAAAAAGGTCAAGAGGGCCTTTTCTATCTGAATCCCTAAAATAGTTGTGGAGAAAGGTTGCAGATTGATTCTTTAAGTGTGGATGTGGAGGTCTGAATGACACAGCTCCCTGGTGTGTCCAGCTCCACTGTCAATCCCGGTATTGTATGAAAGCTGAAATACACACAAAGAGCCAATAGTGGGCACAAAAGCACAAAGACACACAGTGCAGTTAAATGTCGTGACCGCGGGCCTCCAATTCACTCCCCCTGTTTATTTTCTACATTTTAATTCATCATTTATTTCAGAATATCAGAGCTGATTTCTGGAGACAAGCAAACCCGCATGCCTTCACATGCGTATCTTCTCGGATGGAAATGTAAAAACAGGAAAACAGCTTTAAGACAATTTCCTGCTACACCGAAGATGTAGAGCAATGAAGTCTGAGAGCAATGAAGTTTTCAATAAAAAAGTATGATGCTTTGCTTTAAGACCTTGCTATAGATTTCCTCTCCATGGCCCACAGCAATCTGATAAACCTCATTCTGCTGTGCAGACAAAAATAAAATGACTGTAAAATTCAGCACAAATGAAATCATCTAAAAATGTAAGAATAACTTAAATCCACTTTAGTATTGATTTCTATGGA